>NW_026940115.1:0-9868 GCF_032062105.1 Saccostrea cuccullata
AACTTACGAAATGATGGCTTTAAACGAGACTGCTGATATTCTTGTTTGTTTGTCAATAATTTACCTCGTTTTAGAAGTTGTTCATAGGTAGAACATGATCTTCCATATCGAATCTAAGTACTAAGAGATATAATCTCCGGATGTAGCTAGTTAACAAGGGCATATTGCTGCATAAATAACTATTGTTAATTGACAATACGTCGTCTAATTATCTAAATGTCAAGTTGAAGGCCACAGCAGGTGATTTCTTTTGAACAAATTCTACTGAGTATAAATACATAAACAGGTCTGGCAATAACGAGGCGCAAGGGTTATCGATGGGAAATTCTATAGATTGTTGGAAGAACTGGTATCCAATATCCACATACAAGATATTATCAATCAGAAACTCGAGCATCTTTTAAAAATCAAATTCAGAGTACTTATGTATAAAACCATATTGTTTTTATTAACAAAGTAATTTTGCAAATGACCAATTACAAGGTATAAGTAATTATGACAGGGTCGCAGAAGCAGGTATCCAGACAAGGACAGGAAGAAAGTTGTCAGCAAAAACATCAGTGGATCAAGCAGTGAGTATGCTGTATTAGCGAGACATAATTGGAATCATAAACACTGCGCTTGGGAATGTCACACTTCCAGCAGTGGTCAAACGCATCAGCATCAGAGAGGCGCGTCATGGTTCAGGCTTAACCACGGAGCACTGAGGAAAAACAACAGAACAAAATCGCTGTTGAGCAAAATTAACAGAACTGGGAAAAGAGGGGGACTGGATGAAGTGGGACTTACTGGAGCGGGAATTAACCTCGGCAGAACTGTGGAGGAAGGACCAGTTTGGAATCTCGTTCTTGCTGAGGTCAGTGTATGACAGACTCCCATCTCCTGTAAACTTGCAACAGTGGGGGCTAAGCGAAGACCCTAGCTGCAAGCTGTGTGGAAAGAGTGGACAATGGCGCATATTAGGCATCAGGATGCCAAGTTGCGCTGACCCAGGGAAGATATAGATGGTGACATGAAAAAGTCCTGCGGGAGTTGGCTGATGTGCTGGAAGTGGAGAGAAGAAGGAAAGGACCAGCAGACAAGAAACAAAGACAGATACAGTTTGTGAGACAGGGTAAAGCAATGGTTGACACAACAGCAGCAAGGTGAACATTAGTTTTGGATAGAGGACACGACTAGGAGCTTAGAGTGGGTCTAGACAGGAAGTTAGTTTTCCTAAACATCGCTGAAACCAACCAACAATCAGACACAATATCAGTGTTCCAGCAGTCGGAGACGTTATTAGTAAGAAATAGAGCTGACTATGCCATGAAAAGAAAATTTTAGTAGGCACATGAGAGGAATAGTCTTTAATGTGCAGACTGAAAGAATAGAGTTTGGAGCTTTTGAGGTTTCCCAGCGCTATCAGTTATGGAAGCTGCTCGCACTAGGAAGAGTATCGTGCAAGACAGCAATAAGAGGACTAGGCGAAGCAGAAGAAAAGTCATCCTGCTTAATATGGCACCGCCAAGTTGATCTGTGCTGGATGTCGGGATTTCACCGAGTAGTGGATTAGCCACCACTGCTAACTTTCAAACTGGAGGATGTCATGGTTCATGGTCGAAACATCCGGTGAAGGTTGGAGACCATCTGATGACAATCGGAACCGACAGGCGAGCACCAGAGGCGGGAGTTACAGATAGCGAGAGGCATGCTTAAGAGTACCAAGCTGACAGTAAACAGATTCCAGAAAACCATCTTCTGTAAGTGAATACTACGAGTTCCCATCCCATTCAAAACACAGCTGTCAATGATGCAAGAGCTTCGGACTTCAATTCATCGTGAGGAATAATTATGTTTAAGTTGATAAGTCGTAAGTTTTTATATTGCTGATTTTGGTTAAATTATGCGATTTTAAATGTTCTAAATGTCCCTTGTATTTTTTTAAAGTCCACATCTGATTTACGTAACTTCTCGTTGTTGCACAGTACTCTTGAAGTCTCTCCTTCACTACTTTTAATATCATAGTCAGGAGTAAAGAAAGGGGCTTGTTAGAACATAGTTACATTCATCTTGACCCCCTACTGCATGCGACTTGAAAGAATAAGGTTTGCTTAATTGATTGTTGTTTTACGCCCCATTCAAGATTTTTTCATTACTACAGAAACGTCACCACACGCCTGGCAATGAGCTTTAAATTTAGACCCTTACTCCACACTTTGAGCCATTCCAGCAGTGGGGTTTTGTCATCGTGCCAACGCCTACTGTGACACGGGACCTCGTTATTTAGGTCTCATCTAAGAGAATCGAAACTTTCACTTCATAGTGCCGAGTGCTAGGCGAAGAAACAGTTGCTACCTTTTTTTTTACTAAGGACAGTCGCGGGGTGAGTTCGAACACTCAAGAAGTAGAAAGAAAGATTCCAAAAATGTACATTTCAACTCTTCCAGCCATGGTGTGTCTGTGTATGTATGTTTGTGTTTAAAGTCAATTTAAAAAAAAAAGTTCGAACACACAAACTTCCGATCACGGAGCGAGCGCTCTATCGACTGCGGTACCATGAGAACAAACCTGTACCTGCATTACACATGCTACATTTACCCTGGAATGTTTGTTCATTAAGATCCATAGTCTTACCTTTCTTGAAATTATAATCTTTTTGCCCGGTCTGTCTGTTTATCCGCAAATATTTCAACCTTGGACGTAACTGTTGATTGGATGTAGCTTTTGGCTTTTATATTTCAGAAAGGTTTTTCTTTGTGACAAGATCTTTTTTGGTACTAACAACTTTGATGGCTTTACCTTGGTGTTTGATTGACCCAGTTTTATAACATTTTACAAAATATTACTTTGAAAATGTTTAATAAAAAAGCCATAATTTATGTATGGACGGTTGATGCCAGGGTCTTCATATTTCACATTGTGTATTTCTTGGAAACAAGTCCTGTCCTTGAGTACCATTAATTTTACCCTATGACCCTGACCTTTGGGTTTAATATACCTTAGTCCGAAAAATCTGACGTTTTCCTGGCTTTTTTACGATTTTGATATTTTACATGCTAGGAAAACGTCAGAGCCGGCGGTGAAAAACTGGGAATTTCACCGTCTCCACCCGAAGTTGATTTTCTATACTTGGGAACCGAAATAGATGCAGAAATCACAATTTATCGATGGCACAATGCTCTTAGAACTCACCAGTATCGATGAAAAGAATTCACCACTCCATATTCTGATCCAAAGTTGCAAGATTTTAAAATGCACAAAATGAAAACAAATCTCGACAGTCAGATAAAATGTTTTCATCGGATTATATACTGTAAATCACTTTTTATTTTTGCGTAATTACGCGAGACAGTGTGCTCGCGAAAATTAAATTCTCGCGTATAATAGTATTCCTTAAGATTATATAGAGCAATAACCACAATTCGTGAAAATTTTGTCTCGCTAATCAAGAGTCAATGACCATCTCGCGAAAATAAGGTGCCGCGAAAATTTAGTGATCTACAGTAATTTAATAAACGAACCATAAAAACGATGTTGGTGAGTACTAAAGGTATTATACTATAGATAAAATGTGAATTCAGCATTCAATTCGGTTTGCAAGTATCGAAAATCAACCTGAGAATGCTGCCTCCGGTTGGAGGCGGCGAATTCCCAGTTTTCGAAATGGCACCGGTGTAAAGACGAATAATGACCCCCATCGAATAATGACCGGGGTCATTTTTCAACGACAAAAAATGACCCCCACCCGTAGAAAAATATCATTTTTTGTAGAAAAAGAGTCCTAGGGTTCATTAATTTATATGTTAGTCCTATAAAAAAAAATTGACCCTCATTGAAAACTGACCCCCTTTAAAGTGATACAAATTTTGTAACAGGTGAAAGGGAAAATATGCTACAGTCAGGTTTAAATACTCTTTAATAGGAAAAATTAATTTTTCCTTCATTTCAACTTTTAGCCTGTATAAGTTTGGAAAATCCTATTTGACAATGAAAGAGGAGGAAATTTTTATCCCCCCCCCAAAAAAAAAAAGAACATTACGTTAAATCAAAAAAAAAAAATAATAAATGAAAAGCAAAATTATAAATAAATACTGAAAGAGGCTCTAGATAAAATATTGAAATAAAGTTTAGCCTTCACACAAGTACTATCATATCATAATTTACTTCGCCATGATTAAAGCATACTTTAAATGTTGGTGGGGGTTTACTTGAAAGTATTGTGGCAAAGTAACAGTTGAAAATTAGTAGAATAGTAGATTATTTTAAGCTTATTTTTAGAACCTCCTTATAGAAAAATAAAGGTAGGGTATTTTTTGTTTTTGGTTGCTTTTGTTGATAATTGACTTCCTCCTAAATAACTAAGGGGGTGGGGTGGGTATAACACCTAAAAATATGCTCTGTAAAGCTATGGGCTAGTGTAAAATACACATTCTAATGCAAAAACTATACATGTAGAAATAACCTTTTGATTTAGCACACAGTATTCATTTCATTTCTTAATACTTGTTTTACTCCACCCTTTCACTCAGTTCTGAGTATATTTTACTCAGAATTTAATATGAAAATCAGAACAAACATTTTCATTTTTGTAACGTCTTCTTTATACTGTATCATAATATGAAAAGTTAATTGAAGACCATTTCTTTTTATGTCCCTGTAATCGAAGATTCGGTGTATGTAGTTTTATCGTGTCCATCTGTATGTCTGTCTGTCTATCTGGCAGTCTGTTTGTCCGAAAAAACTTTAACCTTGACCATAACTTTTCATTCATTGGAGCTATGACTTTCATATTTAATATGTGTATTCCTTGTGACAAGACCTTACTTTGGGTACCACCAAATTTGACCTTTTGACCTTTACCTTGGAGTTTGTCCCATTTCACACAAAAATGCGAAATTTTTACTATGGCCATAACTTTTAAACGGTAGATACTAGTACTCTCATACTTCACATATGTATTTTTTTTTGGCATGACCTTTCATTGGATACTAAAAACTTTGACCTTTTGACCTTGACCTTGGAGATTTCCGTACTTATGAAAACAAAAATTTAACTTTGACCATAACTTTTGAACGGTAAGGGCTAGAGTTTTCATACTTCACATATGTAATCCTTCTTACATCAAACCTTTCTTAAGAAACCATCAACATTGACCCTTTGAACTTTGAGTTTGATCTACCTTTCAAAAACTTATCCTTAGCCATTACTTTTTAACAATTTTGCAATTGTATTTCTTGTGCATGAGAAGACACTACTTTGGGTACCAATATATTTAAATTGCATTTAAGAAACGTTTAATCTTCGCTATGTTGCCATACAGGGGCATAGCTGTTTCACAAACACATCTTTTTATATATAAGAGGAGTTGCAGATAAGAGATGGATACCCAAAGCGTAACAGACGGACGGACGGACATCCCGATCACTATATACCCTCCCGCTTTTCAAGCGGAGGATATAATAATATATAATACTGCTGATTTTTTCTGTCAGTACGATGATTTTTACCGTCGAAAAACAATGTTTTACCTAACCCTTTAGGCTCGATAAATCTTTTACTCCTTTAGATTCTGAATCATCGCATTGACCTTAAAATATAGCTATAATTGTATAATGTTATGAGATCAACATATATGCCATCAATTTACTCCGATCGTCACTGCTTTGGATGTAAATCGCAAGAACACTAGTAAGCAAACAACGTCTTAAAATTAAACCACTAGACAGCAATATCTTTACTGAGAGCAAACGTTGAGCAAAAAGGAGCTAAAACAAGCTGTAGCTTTGGCCCATAAACTTGCACAATCCATGGATAAAGGGGGACAACAAGATCTCATCATCCTAAACTCTTTGTTAGGTTCCCGGCACACCAACGAGGACAAGATTGTTTGCAGTTGATGCAGAGAGAGCCTCGAGGTTTTCCAGTACCTGCTTAAAGACAAACATCACAGGTAGCTTATACCGTCAAGTATTTAGGAGTCAACATGCATAGATGAAGGATATGGAGATAACGAACAGTATTCGATATCAAAGTCCATAAAACAATAAAGAAAATAGAAGCAGAGCAAACAAGGACCTCCAAAACATCAGAGGTGGGATCAGGTACCATGGAGGAGTGAGCATCCCCTGCCGACCGATCACACCCGCCTTGTGCTCATTGTCATGATCGGGAAATAACGGAAAAATCCGTCGTCAATTCAGAGTATAAATAATGAACTAACCATTAGTATGAAAAACGTCAGTCAGCAATTAAATCATTTAGATGATAAATTATATTTGCTGATAAGTTCAATGTAACGACCATCGAACTTAGAAACAAAGTGATGACTTTGTATCTAGATCTAAAGTGAAAACATTTGGTAAATAAGATTGTCAAGAAAGGCAACCAAAAGGTAAGGATTTTTGAAGAGAAAGCAAAAGATTTCTTCTAGCCCGGAAACGAGGACAGCTGCATATTACCTACTTGTTATTCCAAACCAGGAGTATTGTGCATCAATGTGAAATCCACATCATGTTGAATTAAAGTTAAAAAGCTTGAGATGGTCCACCATGAGAGGATACTGCAATAAAAGCAGCTGGACATTTTGATGATTACGTCATTTTACGTCTTATTCAAGAATTGTTTTCTCATTTATAGCAACGTCACCACAAACAGGTGAAGGGCTTCCAATTGAGACCTTTGCTTTTTACTCCGGGCCGTTGAGTAACGAGGGATCTTTATCGTGCAAACACCTCTCCTGACACAGGGCTTCGGTTTTAAAAGTCTCATCCGAAGGACCTGCAGCTTTCACTTCAAAGTACCGAGCGTTTGACGAAGGAATTTATCATCTTAGGTCAGTCGCGGCCGGGGTTCGAACCCACGACCTTTCGATCACAGAGCGAGGCGTGACAGATACATTTAAGTTGGGAGAACATTTACTAGGAGCCTTTCAGGGTCATTCAAAATTTCCAATACCTTATTGTGTATCTACAACTTAAGGACACCACTTATTGTATATCTACAACTTAAGGACACCACTTATTGTACTCCAAGAAGATGAATCACTAGAAGTTAAAGTACTGAAGGAGAAAAAGAAGAAAAAAGTGTAATATACCGGTATGCACTGATGGAACCAGGGTGATAAGAATATGCAAAAACTTTCATTAGAAATTGTGTGTATAATTAAGAAATAAACAAAGTACCCAGATAAATGTTTGCTTTAATATCTAAATTCTATGAGTCTTTAATTTGTCACTCTTCTGTACATGTATTTTGAACAAGTTACAATAAAATCGGGCAAAGGAACTAAACCATTTTTCAGATTATAAGTTAGTGCTGGATGATTTGTTTTATCTACCCATGAATAGACCTCATCGCCATTTTCAAAAACTTTTTCGGCTTGAAGCAGTCCTACAATGCTTCCAAGATTTAATCTTCTATATTCTGGCATCACATGCAGCATTCCACAACATCCATACTCTTGCTGAAGTATCCAAGCTACTGGTTTGTCATCTTTATTGAGAATGCACGTGCTTGGCAATATGTTAATCATGCGTACAATATATTCTTTAGCTTCTCTATATGGCAAATTACTGAGGACTAACTCCACGTTTTCCTCTTCTAAACGTTTCTCTTTAAAGCCATCAGGAAGTGTACTGAAAAAAGACAACATAGATCGTAGGGTTCGTAACTACTAGTATTTTTTTACGAGTATGTACAGACTACCTATAATTAATAATTCTTGACTCTTGCAATGAAATATATATTGTTCTTTTACATAAGTATTTCGGATCTGAAAATCGTATGCAGGTAACAACATTGTCTTTGTTTGTTTGTATTCCCAACAACCAGAATGAACTTTGAATTACCATATCTATATACTGGATTCCAAAACTTCTTAGAAATCCTAATACTGTATACATTGAAATTTTCGCCCCCGTTTTATTTTCGCCCCTTTCGCCCTACCCTCATTTGGGCGAATTTAAAACGGGGCGAATTCAAAGAATACAGTATAATTTCTCAAACAAAACTAGGACTGGGCGAATTTAAAACGGGGCAAAATTGTTTGCAAGAGTGAAAGGGCGAAAATAAGACGGGGCGAAAATAACCCTGTATACAGTAGATACATAGCAGGTTCCCGTATATGTTCTACCAAGCCTCTATCCTTATTTCTCACAAAAATATTAATAGTGGTGAAAGAGAAACATCAGGAGAACTGTGCAACAATATACTGGAAATGAAGTAAATTAGATTTGGATGGTTAAAAATTCCAGGAAACTTTTGGAAAATCACAAAATTTTACCAAAATTTACAGTATAAAAAGTTACTTTTCAACTTTATATACAATTATTCCCCATGCACGATGATTTGAAGTCCAGGCTTTTTGATATCATCGACAGCTGCTTTTTCAATACAAATGGAACTCTTAAAATTACTTACCTAATTACCATAAGTCATTTGCAAAATCATTTTGTTAACAAGAGGCCCAGGGGCCACAGCGCTCACCTGAGCACATCGGCTAGGGAAAAGCACATATCAGATCAGAACTGAAAGTTTACTGAGGTGGGTGGGGGGGGGGGGGCTTTAATTTTAACTCCCCAGGGGATCATGATTTGAACGAACTAGAATCTACAGTACATGAAGATGATTCCATATAAATATTACTAATCATGGCTTTGAAGTACATGTACTTGAAGAAGATTTTAAAAGGTTTCCCTATATATTCCTATGTAAAACTTTTAACGGCCATTATGGCCCCACCCTAGCCCCGGGGTCAGGATTTGAACAAACTTGAATCTACACTACCTGAAGATAATTTCACATGAGTTTCATCTTTCCTGTCTTAATGGTTCTTGAGAAAAAGATTTTTCCTATATAAATTCCTATGTAAAACTTTGATCGGCCATTATGGCCTCACCCTACCCCAAGGGGTCATGATTTGAACAAACTTGAATCTACACTACCTGAGGATGATTCCACTTGAGTTTCATCTTTCCTGGCCTAGGGGTTCTTGTGAAGAAGATTTTTAAAGATTTTTCCTATATATTCCTATATTAAACTTTGATCGGCCATTATGGCCCCACCCTAGCCCCAGGGGTCATGATTTGAACAAACGTGAATGTACACAACCTGAGGATGATTCCACATGAGTTTCATCTTTCCTGTTCCTATGGATCGTGAGAAGAAGATTTTTCCTATATATTCCTATGTAAAACTTTGATAGGCCATTTTGGCCCCACCCTACCCCCGGGGTCATCATTTGCACAAATTTGAATCTACACTACCTGAGGATGATTCCACATGAGTCTCATCTTTCCTGGCCCAGTGGTTCTTGAGAAGAAGAATTTTAAAGATTTTTCCTATATATATTCCTATGTAAAAGTTTGATCGGCATTTTGGCCCCACCCTACCCGCAGGGGCCATGATTTGAACAAACTTGAATCTACACTACCTGAGATGATTCCAAATGAGTTTCATCTTTCCTGGCCAAGTAGTTCTTGAGCAGAAGAATTTTAAAGATTTTTCCCATATATTTCTACGTAAAACATTGATCGGCCATTGTGGCCACACCCTACCCCCGGGGGGTCATGATTTGAACAAATTTGAATTTACACTACCTGAGGATGCTTCCCTATAAGTTTCATCTTTCCTGGCACAGTGGTTCTTGAGAAGAAGATTTTTAAAGAATTTTCCTATATATTTCTATGTAAAACTTTGATCGGCCATTGTGGCCCCGCCCTACCCCCGGGGGTCATGATTTGAACAAATTTGAATTTACACTACCTGAGGATGCTTCCATATAAGTTTCATCTTTCCTGGCACAGTGGTTCTTGAGAAGAAGATTTTTAAAACATACCATCAAATGTTCACTATTTCTCAATTATCTCCCCTTGAATCATGGCGTGGC
>NW_026940116.1:0-20000 GCF_032062105.1 Saccostrea cuccullata
ACTTGTGTGCCAATTTAAGTTACAGAGCTCCAGATAATTTTTAACCCCAATGACTGTGTATTTACTCCCTGATTTTTTAATCAATGCAGATCTTGATTTTCAGCAAAATGATTGAAGAGTATTTTGTTTATATATAGATGTTTTGACCTTTATTTTGAGCTTGTAATTGAAGTATGTGTTTTTGAAGAGGGAAAAAACTTCAAAGGTCAGTTCCTGCATTTATTTAAATAAATTTTGTAAATACCAACAAGACTTTATGCTAAGATTGGGAAGCATTCTTTTTTGACATGGAAGATTATAAAGTAAGTCAAGGTACCATAGAGTCAGAGACACAGAAAACTTTTCCTAATTCATTTAAGATATCGTATCAAGAGTAAATTGAAAGAAAAAAATCATTGTTAATGTGGCAAGTTGAGAGAGATGAAAAATTGGCTATGAACCCATGATAAAAAAAAAAAAGTTCTAAGTCTTTCTACATAGTAATTGATTTTAATCTATATCTCTGATTCCTCCTCCCGAAATGGAGATTGTCGTCACCATTACTAGAATATTCCTGGTCACTAAAAGGCTTTTAAATCTGTATTTCGTTTTGAGAAAAATCAAACACTGAGTTAACCTTAAATTCGTATCATTAAGTAAGTTGTACCTGTGTTCTTCAACTTGTTGTACACAGTACTTTTGTAGTGTAATGCGTATTTATAATTGCTTATGTGTAATTGTAAGCTCTATTTTAATTTTCAATGCGTATTTTACTGAATTTAATGCTTATTTCTGCAAATACACACCTTATCTGGAGCTCTGAAGTTATATTGAAATCAAACCAAAACTGTAGAAGGAGTAGCATTTTGAAAATTGTTTACAGACAGAGGAATGGACGACGGACACATTACTATCGCATAAGCTCTTCTGGTTTCTGACCAGTAGAGCTAAAAATAGTGAGGTCAAGGTCAGATAATATATATACAGATTTTAAAATAGGTTTTTAAATATTTTTTTTAATTTTAGTGAAACAGTTTCTTTGTAAACAAGTTAAATTCAAAATGGTTAATGGTTGGATCATTTCTATGGTGAATGTCAGAGTCTAGCTAGCTAGCTGACACAGTTTAATAAAATGGGGCATAGTAAGACCACGAGAAGAGAAAGGTCTCAGCTCAAAAAATAATGACAATTGGTTGAAAAATTCCCAACAATATGTATCAGTGAATTTATCCCCATTTCTTTTTAACTTATATATCAATGATTTAGAAAATTATTTATTGCAGAATAATATTGAAGAGATAAAGAGCTGAAGTGAAAAATTAGAAAATGAAATGCAGCTAGATTATGTTTAACTTATATCTATAACTTTTCTACGCTGACGACACAGTTTTACTATCTGATAACCCAGATGATTTACAAAGAGCATTTAATATTTTCTCTGATTATTGTGACCACTGAAAACTTCAAGTAAATACAGACAACACTTAAAGATAGTAATTTTTTCTAGAGGAAGGATCCCCCAAAAAATATTTTCGTACAGAGAAGCACCAAATGAAATTGTGAACAACTTTAAATACTTTGGTGTTATCATGTCCCGTAGTGGTTTTTTTTCAAAAGTGCCAAAACATGTCACTTCACTAGACAAGCTTCAAAAGCAATGTATGGCGTACTTAGAAAGATAAGGTTTTTTGACTTGCCAGTAGATTGTCAAATAGATCTTCTTGACAGAGTTATAAGTCCACTTTTCTTGTATGGGTGTGAAGTTTGGGGCTAAGAAAACACAGGTATCTTACAAAAGGTACCCTTAAAATTTTTGAAATTTGTTTTGCATGTTAAGTCCAGTACCCCAAATTGTATGGTGTACAGGGAAAATGGGCGATTTGCTTTAATAATAGGTATAAAGGTACGAATGATTACTTACTGGGCTAAACTTTTGATGTCACATGAGAGACTAAGCTGACATACTGTAGATCACTAAATTTTCGCGACACCTTATTTTCGCGAGATAGTCATTGACTTTTGATAAGCGAGACAAAATTTTCACGAATTGTGGTTATTGCTCTATATAATCTTATGGAATACTATTATACGCGAGAACTTATTTTTCGCCAGCACACTGTCTCGCGTAATTATACGAAAATAAAGTTCTCGCGAATAAAAAGTGATTTACAGTACATAATTTATTGCTTTCTTTATATAAACACTTTTCTGCAGGATCATTTATGCACCCATGGTTGAAATGTATAAAGATATCTTGAATTCCTGTGGTCTGTCTTACGTGTGGATGAATCAACATTTCATTACTGGTAGTATTACTTGGTAAAAATCTATTGTGAAAGAAAGGTTTTTAAATCAATTATATTTTTACAAGACTGGCATATGAGCATAGCAAATTCATCTAAATGTTTATTATTATAAATTACAGGATTTTCAAAAACAATTTTGGATGAGAAATGTACTCAAGTAAACTCCCAAAAGACTTAAAAATTGTATTGACAAATTTGAGAACTTAATTGTAACCACAAACTTCCAGTTGAAGCTGGTAAATGGACTAATACTGATAGATCTTTAAAATTATGTAAATTATGTAACAAAAATACTTTGGGTGATGAATTTCATTATGTAATGGAATGTCCATATTTTTCATCTTTTAGGCATTTAAAACTTATTGATAAGAAGTATTGTTCTCATGCAAATACTAGTTATAAGTTGAAAAAATTATGTCCATCACAAATGTTGACTCGCTCTTAAAACTGTCTTTGTTTGCTAAAAAGATATATTGGCCTGCTTTCAGTAACTATTTTCTTATTTGACACTATACTCTTCCTTACTTGACTTTGTATTTTGTATAGATGTAAATATGTTCCTGTACCTCATGTACCATTGTATGGTCTGAGAGTAAATAAACAAACAAAATTCTGATAACAAAAACCTTGAATACTTATATTTAAAACTGAGCTCAACACAAAATAAAGAGTAAGGTCAAGGTCACATGAAAACTCAAGATGTCAGATTAAATACCTTCATTAATTTAAATCAATAATATGATCGATTTTGGTTAAAATCTTGTGAATAGTTTCTTAATAACCAATATCAATTTTATCTGAGTGTAGCTGTATATACTAGTAAGGATGTATATGGTTAGAATCTAAACACCATAGTCCCCCCCAAAAACCAGTTAATATATTTAAACAAAAAATTAACTAATAAATGACACCACAATGCCCCTTCCTTCTCCAAGACCCCTGTTGCTGTCATTTATGAAAGTGAACAAACAAGTAAAACAGAATTCTCTTTTTTTTTGGGGGGGGGGGGGTCTTTCTTTCAAAAATTCATGAACATGAATTATTCAAATACCCCCTCGCCCGTCTAAGAAAAAAAATCTGGATCTATTGTCTTAATTATCAGGGCTACAAGTTAACACGACAGATATTGAAAGGAATAAAAAAAAAAAAAAGACAAAGAAAACGTGTTTGATACAGCAGGTCAAAATCCAACAGAACTTCGTCCGAGGGAAAATCTATTTATAGGAATGGGTTCTTTTTAAAAATGGCTATGATCTATTTGGTCATGAATGATTTTTCGTTTAACTTTACTGTTAAACCCCATTATAGTTGCCTCTAATTATACATTTCATACAAATCAACGATTCATAACAAAAGTACTCACAAAAAAGCCTACGTTTTATGATTAATATGTATCTTTTTATCTGCATAGTCACTACCTGAAATTGGGCTGCCCGCCTTTACCTGAACACTCCTCACGCAAGCTCGGAACACCGGAAGTGTGCTTAAGTGACTTTATGAATAAATAAAACAGAATTTCTGGTCTGGATAAAATTTATCAAACCAAAACTGAATAAAATAAATTAATTGTTATTAAAATTTATTTTTGTTTCAGATTTTTTTTTTTGATCGAGCCAAATAAAAAACGCGTTTCCGGTAGCATGCCAAAAATTACTGGTATTTGTAATTTGCTGCTATCTTTAACATTCATTAGAATAATCTACATTCTGACAGGAAAAAAGTATTAAAATTCATCAATTTATGAAATTTATCAAAGGTGGGCTTAGCCCCCAACTTTTGGGCAAATATATACATAATGTAGGCATTGAAAGTTGGGGTTTACCTTTTTAGATGGTTTAGCCCCCTCCCCCCCCCCCCTTTTCAATTTGCTTCCGACACATTTATAAACAAAAATGTTATACCTTTTTCATTGCACCCCCACACCCTTAAAAACGATGTTTTAATTGTCTCGATCTGATTTTACACTTGTTTTGAAAATGTGTCAAATGATAAAATTACCATACTTTGTGATAACTGCAATTCCAGTGATATAGCAGGCTCCTAAAATGCGAAGTGGGGTAGGGTGAAAGGAGGGGTTCTGATTAAGAGTCAAATCTTTTGCTGTAGTTTTTATACTGAAATTTGCATTTCAATGCTGTATACCCTGCCCCTCTCCACTTTTCGTTGCTGTAAGATCAAAAACAAGCAAATTCCAACAACTCAGATAGTGTGGGTTATTCAGCCACCTATACATCATTCTTTTTAAATCCTTGTTACTGGCCCACAGGCACTTGTTTCGGAAATAAATTTTTAACCTATATTATAACAAGAGGCCCATGGGCCTTATAGGTCACCTGAGCATTATGCAACAACTTTCCAGTTATTGAATTTGATTAATGTTTTAAGCCAGATGGTATATGACATTCACAATTTTGAAAGAGGCACCATTGATCATCACAACAATACACTTAGCAGTTGCTAAGCTTGGTTACTGAATACCCATACGCAGGATAGGGGAACAAAAATGCATTCCAACTAATCAGTAGTGCCCCTAACACTGTGACCTAAACCCCTGACCCTAGGTCCACACATTGCACACATTTTAAAAAGGCACCCTTAATATCAAAAAATAAATAAATGGTTTATAAATACAAAAGAGCAGATTTCAAACTTACAATAAATTCATTTTCAGTATATAAGTAGAGCCCCCACCCCACCCCTGACCCTGGGGCCTTGAAATTCACAAGTCTGCAAGATTAGGGCCCTTGCTGATAATAACTATAAAGGTAGTTCATCTGCTTTATACCCAGAGACAGAGAAGAAAATTTTCAAATATTTAATGTATTTTCACTATATAATCAATAGAGCCCCGCCCCCCTAACACCAGAACCCCTGACCCTGGGGCCATAAAATTCATAGTTTTAAAAGAGGCATTCGTGCTCATCATAACTATGTACTTAGTTTATTTTTAAAATTCCTAGGAGCAAAGTAGAAGATTTTCAAAGAATTCATGTATTTTCAATATATAATCAATAGAGGCCCCCCCCCCCCCCCAACACCAGAACCCTTGACCCTGGGGCCATAAAATTCACAATTATGGTAAAAACACTCTTGCTCATCATAATTATGCACTTAGTCAGTTTATTTAATACCTTGGAGCAGAGTAGAAGATTTTCAAAGAATTCATGTATTTTTACTAATAGTATATAATCTATAGAGCCCCACCCTAACACCAGAACCCCGGACCCTGGGGCCATAAAATTCACAATTTTGGTTGAGGCACTCTTGCTCATCATAACTATGCACTTAGTTAGTTTATTTAATACCTAGGAGCAGAGAAGAAGATTTTCAAAGAATTCGTGTATTTTCACTATATAATCAATAGAGCCCCCCCTCCCTAACACAAGAACCCTTGACCCTGGGGCCATAAAATTCACAATTTTGGTTGAGGCACTCTTGCTCATCATAACTATGCAATTAGTTAGTTTATTTTATACCTAGGAGCAGAGTAGAAGATTTTCAAAGAATTCATGTATTTTCACTATATAATCAAAAGAGCCCCGCCCTAACACCAGAACCCCTGACCCTGGGGCCATAAAATTCACAATTATGGTAGAGGCTCTCTTGCTCATCATAACTATGCAACTAGTTAGTATATTTAATACCCAGGGGCAGAGAAGAAGATTTTCAAAGAAATCATGTGTTTTCACTATATATAATCAATAGAGCCCCGCCCTAACACAAGAACCCCTGGCCCTGGGGCCATAAAATTCACAATTTTGGTAGAGGCACTCTTGCTCATCATAACTATGTACTTAGTTGGTTTATTTAATACCCAGGAGTAGAGAAGAAGATTTTCAAAGAAATAATGCATTTTCACTATATACTTATTTAGCCCCGCCCTAGCACTAGAACCCCTGACCCCAGGGCCATGAATTTCACAATTTTGGTAGAGGACTACATGCTGATTACAATCATGCAAACAATTTGATCTTGACTGCTTGATGTCCAGGAGTTAAGAAGAAGATTTTCAAAGATTGCACTAATTTTAGTGGTTTTGGCCCCACCCCCCAGGCCCCAGGGGGGCAGGGACAATGAAATTCAAAATTTTTGTTCCCCTTCACCCATAGATGCTATATGCTAAAATTGGTTGAAATTGGTTCAGTGGTTTCAGAGAAGAAGCTGAAAATGTTCAAATGTTAACGCACGACGAACGACGCACGACGCACGACGACGGACGAAAACGGATAGCAATAGGTCACCTGAGTTTACTCAGGTGACCTAAAAATAACACTTGTTATTATTATACTATAGGTTAAACATTTATTTCCAAAACAAGTGCCTGTACACTGGCCTGAGTAGAATACCCCGCATCATCAGGTATTTTGCACAAGTGAGTGCATGGTATTGTACCTTATTGAAGCAAACATCAATCACAAGTTCTTGAATAAAATTATTTTTGGATGCAGGAGCAGTCGATCTTTTTAATCAGCCCCCGGGCTGACTAGTTACGTTAGGATGAAACTGCAAGTGCGCTTGCGTTAATCGGAATTCTGGGAAAAAGATTTGCACAATTTTCTCCAACCAGAGGGCGTGCTTCTTCACGCACACTCACGACCTCGATCTATTTATATACTGCATTGTTCTTCGTCGTTCTCGACGAAAATTAATGACATAGACTGTTCGGCTTCAAGATGGGATATTTATCAGTTTTTAAATGATACTATGAAAATATTTCATTGCTTCTAATACAAGATAAGTACATTTATTCCCTCAATCGCCATTGCAAGCCGAAGATTTAAATTGTGTATTCCTCTGGATGTCTGATGCAAGACCCCCTCGATCAATATTCAGTACCTTGCATAAGACATGTACGGGTCGGAATTCACACAACAATCCACTTGCCACAAAGGTCCCAAAATAGTGAGAAAAAAAGAACGATCAATTTCACGGCGGAGAATCTACGTCATCGGACGGGATTAGGACACACAAAAATGGAGGACAAATGCTCCGCTTCGATGTAAGAAGTTGATATTTTTGCATTTATAAAGAATGAATATTAAATCAGTATCCTGCCTAAAGTATGCCAAAGAACGTCAACTACAATAGACAATGTACGTTTGCTCGTGATAGAATCTTATTGTTCCAAACACTTCGACACAGTTTGAAAACAAGTGAGAAAAAATCGGGATGTGGGGTACACATTTTTCAAATTCGACCAATTATTCGCATGTTCAGATGCACTAGACATTTTATTCTTCCGCGTTTACACTAGAACTAATATTTTTAAAAAATCCTGATTTTTTAAATAGTTTATTATGCTTTAATTATCCAAGAAAAAAGTATAAATCATTTTGTTTTCAGAAATGATGTAGGGCACACCAACACTAAAACGGATATGGGACACACAATAAGTTACTTTCAAATTGAAACATCGAGCATTCATATCTTAAAGTTTCCATTTAAATGACTGCCATTTGATAGTATATGAACAATAACCTGTACAACTCATCTTTGTAACACTCATCCAAATACTTGATTCCCTTGGTTTGCTTGTGTATCCATACAAAAATTATAAGTTGAAAACGCTGGTCTGATCTCCAACAAAAGCTTCCAACATTTATTTTAATTTTTGACTTTTATTAAATTCCATGTAGAAATTTACCGGTGTTCACTTCTGCAGATCCATAGAAAGGGGGGGGGGGTTCGAAGTCCGGAGATTGTGTTAATTTTATGATATTTCTATTTAAAGTTACACGACATCCGCCCCCCCCCCCTTGGGAACCCCCCCCCCCCAAAAAAAAAAAACACACACACACACACACACACACCTGTACAAACTCACGAAATAAGTTTTTTTTAGCTTTGTCTTACTTTTCTGCTTGTCAAAATAGTTTGGAGTCAGAAAATTCTTGAATTGGAATTCCCTTGGTTTGCTTGTATCCATACAAAAATTCAAATATTATAAGTTGAAATGGCTGGTCTGATCCTCCACAAAAGCTCATTAGCTGCCAAAATGAATTTTAAATTTTGACTTTTATTAAATATCATATTGAAAGATACTAGTATTTACATGTGCGGATCTAAAAGGAGGGTTGAAGTCCGGAGTCTATGTATATGATTTTACGTACTCTACGATATTTTTGTGTTAAGTAACACGACCCAGACCCAATTAAACACATATATATAGCTTTTTGAGGTTGATTGTTCAATTTCTTTGCTTGTAAAAATATTTTGGAGTCAGAACTTCTTTTTCTGAGTTTGTGTGGACACCCCCCCCCCTTCGAAAAGTTTCTGTATTTGCATATTCAATGTTTGTTTTTATTAGATCTTTGTCGGTAACACTCTAGTATGTCAGCTGATAGGAAGCGGAGATTAGGGAATTTTTCTTATGCTCAAATATTTGCAACAGCTGACAAACTTCTTTCAAAATTCTAATAGTTAATTACTGACTCCATATATTTGAGAAAAAAAGACAAAATTGAATATTGTACTTCGAAGTTAACATCATCGTATTAATTGAAAAAAAAATTATTGTTTTATTATGTGTCTTTCCTGATATACTTTATTTTATCAAATAAAATATACAACATGACTATATGAAGATAGTCATGTTGTATATTTTATTTGATAAAATAAAGTATATCAGGAAAGACACATGTATGAATCAGTGATTAAATATTACGTACTCATAAAGCAGTTCATGTCATCTTATTTACATTCGCTGGAATATTAGCCAAAAGCAATGATAGGAGCCGGCTTAAATAAACATTACCAGCCGTATAAATTGGGATTTTTTTTGTTGTAAAAAGTACTTTCGTAGCTATACATAAAAAAGAAATAATGTCAAGCTCTTTTATATGATAAGGTTTGAAAAGGGGGGGGGGGTCATTATCAGAGAAAAATGACAGCTAAAAACCTTTGATTGGCACCCACGAAAAGACAATTTTTAACTTCAAGTTTTGTTTTGGCCCTGCCCATCACTGACAACCACTTTCATACATTCGATTACTAATATTATGTTCACCTGAGTGCAAGCTAGGAGCAAATAAAATAGTTTTCCAAAACTATTTGTTGCAATTTGGAATTTCCCGATCAATTTTTAGACCACTGTGTAGGGAAAATAAATTCTTATTATCACCTGGAAGGTCAGTTGTTGCAAATATTTGAGCATAAGAAACGTTCTTGATCTCTTTCCCATATTAAAAGACATGCTAGTGTCAAAGATCTTATTAATACCAATATGCAGATTTAAGAACTTTTTCGGGGGGGGGGGGGGGGAGTCCACACAAAGTCCAAAGAATTTTCTGACTCCAAACTATTTTGACAAGCAATAAAGTAAGCAACAAAGCTAAAAAAACTTATTTCGTGAGTTTGTATGTGTGTGTGTGTTTTTCGTGTTTTTTTCGGGGGGGGGGGGGGGCGGATGTCGTGTAACTTAAAATGGATATATCAATAAACACAATCTCCGGACTTCGACACCCCCCCCCCCTCCCTCTTTCTATGGATCTGCAGAAGTGAACACCGGTAAATTTCTACATGAAATTTAATAAAAGTCAAAATTTAAAATTCATGTTGGAAGCTTTTGTTGGAGATCAGACCAGCGTTTTCAACTTATAATTTTTGTATGGATACAAGCAAACCAAGGGAATCAAGTATTTGGATGAGTGTTACAAAGATGAGTTGTACAGGTTATTGTTCATATACTATCAAATGGCAGTCATTTAAATGGAAACTTTAAGATATGAATGCTCGATGTTTCAATTTGAAAGTAACTTATTGTGTGTCCCATATCCGTTTTAGTGTTGGTGTGCCCTACATCATTTCTGAAAACAAAATGATTTATACTTTTTTCTTGGATAATTAAAGCATAATAAACTATTTAAAAAATCAGGATTTTTTAAAAATATTAGTTCTAGTGTAAACGCGGAAGAATAAAATGTCTAGTGCATCTGAACATGCGAATAATTGGTCGAATTTGAAAAATGTGTACCCCACATCCCGATTTTTTCTCACTTGTTTTCAAACTGTGTCGAAGTGTTTGGAACAATAAGATTCTATCACGAGCAAACGTACATTGTCTATTGTTGTCGACGTTCTTTGGCATACTTTAGGCAGGATACTGATTTAATATTCATTCTTTATAAATGCAAAAATATCAACTTCTTACATCGAAGCGGAGCATTTGTCCTCCATTTTTGTGTGTCCTAATCCCGTCCGATGACGTAGATTCTCCGCCGTGAATTTCTTTTCACTCTAATGATGGAAGGTATGAAAACATCAGAAGACCACTGTAAGACAGTAAATTCTTATAATTTACATGATGATAGACATGTAAGTGCCGCTTGTGCTCGTGAACCGCGCACACATGTGAGAAATTGACCACAGTGGAAAGCTGACAGAACTGTGCCGATTTATAGACAGGTCAAAACACCCCCCCCCCTGAAAGAAGAGAGGGGGGGATGGATTCCAGTGTTTTAATCTATAGTTTTGCTATGGTGGTAGACATCATCAAAGACATTTTAGGTATACGTACCTCATGTAACTTTACCAATCCACAATTAACTGTAATTCTTGGACTAAGAAATTATTTTCTATTCTTGATAATCTTGGATTCTCTAACATTACAAAATATACAGGTTCCATCCAACACCTTTTACCAAACATTAAACAAAGAATAATTGATCAGTGCACTCAAGAGCAAACATCAAAAATCTTTGGTTCAGAAAAACTTGATCTCTTCAAGAAAGTATACTCAGGAAAAAGAAGTCCTTATGTTGATTTACTCAAAAAAAGATCTGAGAGATCCTCTCTTAGTAAAATTAGACTAAGCGCACATAAACTTGCAATAGAAAGTGGTAGATATATTTCCACATCAAGAAATGAAAGATATTGTAATGTTTGTAATACTGGTGTGATTGAGGATGAAATACATTTTCTTTTTCACTGTAATTCTTACTCTAAGCTAAGAAACGCATTCTTTAGTAATGTTTATAACATAACAAAGAAAAATATTAATCTTAGCAATGAGAAATATATGCTACAATTATATATAAACAGTAATATACAAAAAGTCTTGAAAGTTACTGTTAAATTTATCAGAGACTGTTTTGATCTTAGAAGTCAATTACTTGACAATTCTTGAAAAAATATGTAAACATTATTTAATGTTGTTCAGTGGGCTTTTGCCAATTATTGTAATTATGTTTGTGCCAATAAAGTATTTGTATTTGTATTTGTATTTGTATAAACATATTTTGAATTTCCATTTTGAATTGTTTTCCGTGGCGTTCATTACTTTTCTGGAAGCAATTCTTTTCTTTCCTAATAACACTAAAATGTATGCTCAAACTTAGAAATTGAATTAAATATACATGCAGTACCCCCCCCCCCCCACCTCCACATCATGCATTGCCTCGAAATGCACAATTGAAAACTGTTATATTTAATAACATTTAAAAATAATCTAACACAAAGTCTACCTTCCTTTTATTCATCATAATCGATATCATTTTTATAGAATTTAACGTGATCTTAGTTGCCATGGTGGCTTTTGTTCATTTACCGGTATGAGATAAACTTTCTCTGATGTCTGCGCCGTAGAGAATTTATTGAAGATCATTGTAATGATCACGATGCACACTAGCTAAAATTTATTCTATTCTTTATTATTTATTATGTACAGCATTATGTTACATTAAATAAGAAAACGATTACAAGAATATAACTTTTCTTACAATGGCATTTAGCGGGGGGGGGGGGGGGGTATTACATTTAAGGAACACAACATGATGGATAGATCAAATCATATTTCCATTTCTAATTTTTTTCTCTCTGATAACTGTTTGAAAGTTGGGGGAGTTTATTTCTTGATAATTCTGCCGGAATGTAAATTAGGCAGGTCGATAGGTTAGCAGCTAAGGAGGCCTAATACGCATGCAAATCTCGTGCGCATCTGTCTCTGTGTCTGACGCTAAGGAGGCCAAATATGCATGTGAATCTCGTGCGGCTGCCTTTGTGTTTGACGTCACTGTGCGAGGACTATTGAAATTGGCATGGAAGTCCTCGTGTAATTTAAATCTATTAGTCTACATTTTTAATGTCTAAGTCTACAATTTTATTTCACAATGAAATGGAAATATAAGGAATCACTGTCTAGTTAGGAGAGTATGCCAGGGACATCAACAATAGTGGAAAACATGGATAATTTTAGCATAACGGGCTTCGCCCGTTATGCAAATTATCCCATGCAAATTATCCCATGTTTCCTACTATTGTTGATGCCCTGGCATACTCTCCTAACTAGACAGTGATTCCTTAAATAAACCATTACAAAACAAGAAAGAAACTTTCTGTATTCCAGTGGCTGACACTCAGCTTTTTTTAAAAAGCTAACATTGTCTTGGTTACGTTACAATGTATGTGGGGGGGGAAATGAGATGTTATTCATTAATTAGTTTGATAAATAATTTGTCAACAACAAAATTGATAAATTTAAAGCTATATACCATGCTGGAAACAATCTTATCTTAGCTTAACCAAAATTTTCAATATTTATTCATCATGTTTGCCACTGTCATTATTATCGGTATAAAATCAAAGTTTGCTTTCATCATTCCCACGTTGTCGAGTTGTTCATCATCGCGCCATGATGTATAGTCTGCAGAAATCATCGGCATCGTCGAGTGACAAAGACCCCAAATGGTTCATTCGGTGATCTGAATTTCATTTTGATGATAATAATACGGGGTAGGGTGTAAAGTTAGAAGACAATCTGGAACAAATGTATCCACTCTTTCAATTTTGAAAACTGTTTTTTCTTGAATGCTTACGCACACGTCTTCGTGAATTTTCTCTTTTTAAAATACTATGTTTTGTTTGTAGCTGATTTGATGCTTTGCATTATTATTGTATTTTATCACGATGTTTATTGAGGAAGTTACGTCTGATCTTAACAATCCTAATAAAAGCCGAATATTCATCGTGATGGGATGCATAATATATAAGCCTGTGCAAGTGCGTCAAATAATTGGGAGTTTTCGACAATACATATAAATATGTACATACTGATAAATTCATCTGAAATACAAATTGTCGTTATTCTTGGATGACAATTTTTCCGAGTGTGTTTGAGGTAAGGCATCTTTCATATTGTTGGCCTTAGCTGGATTTGAGCAAACACCATTCTGCCCAAGAACCCGATTCATTATTGATTTTACCTGCCTTACCTTCCATGTTTGCGATGCTCCGATGCAGATGCAAATATTTGATGTAAATTTCATTTGTACCCGCAATTTAACACCATCTAGGACCATCCTTAAAAAAATGTATGTTTGGAATTAATTGCCGCCTGTGGGTTTTCAGACCCAGGAGGGAGGGAGGGATATATTTTTGTTTTACAAATTGAAGTTAAATGATAAAAAAAAAATGAACAATGGTAATTTTCATTAATTTTCTTTTTATTTTATCAATATAATTTTTGTTTGATTTCAAAAAATATATATATAGCCCTACACAAAGTTAAATGATAAAAAAAAAAATGAACAATGGTAATTTTCATTAATTTTCTTTTTATTTTATCAATATAATTTTTGTTTGATTTCAAAAAATATATATATAGCCCTACACAGAACAGTACGAACTCAAATATTAATCTAATTTAGATTTTAGATCAGGTCATTTATTAAAAGTCAAATTTCAGCGTCAAACTTCATATTTTAAAAATCGTTTTTAAACAATAATTTTACCAGTCTATTTGAAAGCATTTCTCTTTGAAATAGACAACCCTTACAAAGAGTGCGAACTACACAATATTTTTTTTAACTGCTTAAGAATTGTTGGGATGTTTTGTGGAAAAGCGGGAGGGGGTGCTTGGTATGTTTTCGAGTGTTCGCCATGAATCAATTTTGACATTACGTTTCAAAGACTTATCATACTGACAGACAACATTTTCCCTTTAGTATCTGGGATAAAACATTTCTGATCCATGTAATTTTTTTTTAAACTGGGATCTGTCAGAACGATCATCTTTAATTTCAACATGACGGACAATGTAAGACGATAAATCATAAAACGAAAGAAAAAAATATTTGCAATATTTTGCCAATAAAATTTTTTGAGCGGGGGGTATTTCAATGAAGCGGGCGGCAATTCCAAACAAACTATAATTTTATTTTGGCATAGCTGTAAGTCCGTCTATTACACGTTGGGGTACCCATCTCTTATACCCCTCCACTGAATGAAATTTGACGAAACTACCAGAGAATCTTTATTACATAATGCCACTGTGAATCTCTTATTTTACTTTTTGATCTGACACATATTTTGGGTTTCCCATAGCAACACATAGACACTGTCATTATATTCATAAGGGAGGCGGGGTAATCATTTAGTGAGCTCATTGCTCACAGTATCTCTAGTTATTGCTGTTTTTATGGCCCCGTATTCGAAAATTTGGGGGTATATATTTTTCCCTGTCCATTTGTCTGTAGACAATTTAACATTGCCAATAATTTTTGAGTGGGTGGAGCCATAGCTTTCATATTTCACGGATGTATTCCTTGGGACTAGATCTTTCTTCGGATACCATCAGGTTTTATTAAAATTTATTTGTAATAACGAGAAAGCATTTTCTACTCCGAGAATTGTCTCGCCAAATACTGCACGCTTACCAAATCACTCACCAAATCACTTACAAAGCATAGAAACACATTTTTGTTCAAGGTTTAGCACCCTCGACAAAAAGATTGATGCGTCGAATAACAATCTTATAGAAAAAATAAACAAATTAGAAGAAACCATGCAGAAAAAGAACCAAGAGAACGAAGTAAATCAAAGTGTATTACAATCAAGAAATAAAGAACTAGAAAGTAAAGTAAACCATTTACTGGCAGAAATGAAGAAAAAGGAAGATGAAATCAAGGAACTCAGAGAAGAAATGAGCAGGTTCAAAGAAGCCGAGGAAGAAAATGTTAAAAAAGAGGAACGGAAGGAAAAGAAAATTGAAGAGAAATTCAATGATTCAGAAGTGAATGTGTTGTTGGAAGAGAATACCAATACAAGTGTTAAATGTTTAATTCCAACTGCCAATAGATATGAAGCCCTCTCACCCGATGTTGAAGAATCAGATGCAATGCACCAAACAAGGTCAGATTTACCATGTGAAACACCATTAAACAAACAAGATCTGCCCATCGAAATCATCATGGACTCCCATGGAAAATGGTTAGACCCAAAATGGATGTACAAGAACAAAGATTTAAGGATAACGGTACTAGGCGCAGGGAAAAAGAACATTAAGGGAGCAATGGAACACATTCAGAATGTAACATCTCCCAAACACTTGGTCATAGGAGTTGGATGTAATGACCTGTCCAATGAAAACCCAGAAGAAGTCTCAGGCAAATTTAAAGAAATGATCATGAAAAATCCAAAAAATTGTGTCTTTCACATTTTACCCATATTTGAAAGATGCGGAGACAGTCCATACAACCAAAAAGTTGCAGAGACCAACAGGAAACTAAGGGAATTATGCGAGGAAAATGGTGTAAACTTCATCAAAATGAACAAAATATCACCGGAAAACCCTCAAAACTACACAAGGGATGGAGTGCATTTTAGTAATGTAGGAAGAAAAAATCTGGTCATCATGATAAAACATCACCTTAATCCACATTTGGGTATGAAGCCATACAGCCAATACCAAAGGCCTGAATCGCAAAATCATCTGTACCACAAAGGAGAACATCACCAAAATAGTCAAAGTCATTATCAACAGAGAAAACAACATCACCACTTTAACCAATGGCAGGCGAACCATGAATGGCAACAGTACCAATACACTAAAGAACGATTCCACCAAAATAATCATCAACTACAAAAAAAACCGCGGAGCCAAAACGTTGAAGAACAAACATCAAAGGAATCTCAGATGAAAGAGCTTCTTGAACAGTTGCTAAAAATCTTATAGATACATGAAAGATCAGTATGATACATGAACCAGTCATCCAATCTAGTCACAATCTATGCCATAATACTCCTTTATTACATGTATATATTATTATTATTTTTTCTTTTCCTCAGGTTGTGTGTTGTTAAATTGAAGTAGAATAGATGACTACTTAAGTATATTCTTGGTTGTGTTTAAATAGTTGTTGTAAATATGATACATGTACACGTATCTGCCTTTTATTTATTTTTTATGTCACTGTCAGAATGTTAGATTGATTTTTCTTAATAATTTTGAAATGACATCACTAAATATTGTGTACTGGAATGTGCATGGCCTCAGTGATGAAAAGTTAAATGATGATCTTTTACAAAACTTGTGTACAAAATATGATATTGTTTGTTTAGCTGAAACAATGCTTAAGGATTCAACAAGAAATCTTCCAGGATTTTCTCCACCATTTGTTTTGAACTCAAAAAAGATAAAGAAAAGGGGTAGACCATCAGGTGGATTACATATATATATAAAACCTACAATATACAAACACTTTAAAAAAGTATTTCAAAGTGAAAATAGCATTTGGCTGGAAACTAACATTCAAAACACAAATTCACAGCAGAATAGTGATTCATATTATTTTTGTTTCTGTTATATAAAACCATATATAAATAAAGCTAAATCCGAAGAAATATTTTCTAATTTAGAAAATGAAATTGCAAACTACAGAAGTAAAGGAGAGATTTTTATTTGTGGAGACTTTAATGCTCGCACTGGGGGGCTTCAAGACTTTATACAACATGACACACTAAATGATACATTTTTGGATTGCCCTCTGCCAGAAAACATATATGAGCCTGACATTTCAGTGAGCAGAAACCAACTCGATAAGACATCAAATTTACATGGACATCTACTCACTGATATTTGCAAAACATATAGATTATCTATCCTGAACGGAAGATTTCTTGGTGACTCACTTGGCTATTTCACATTTTTTAATTCTAATGGTTCAAGCACTGTTGACTATATGTTGGCATCAAGTCAGTTGTACCATAAGATCGAACATTTCAATGTATTACCTCCAACAGAAATATCAGATCATTGTCTTATAACTGCAAGTGTACATATGAACATGGACCTGTTTTGTAAGGAAAAATATGAAATACACTCTTTAAAGGGGAAATACCTCTGGTCAAGCACTTGTAAAAACCAATATGTAGAAGCTATTAATGAGGAAGAAACAAAAAATCAAATACTTATGTTGAATAATTTACTAGATGAAATATATGATGATAACACATATGATTCAAATGATCTTGTCGATAAACTGTCAAATATTATAATTAATGCAGCAAATAAAAGTGTTCCATTTAAACCTGCAAAATTTACAAAATCAATTAGAAAAAATAAACAAAAACCAAAATGGATGAATACAGATTGTCTACTTTTACGAAAAGAAGTTAGAAATTTAGGAAAGAAAGTACACAAATATCCAAACAACTCATGCCTTCGCAAACTGTAGAAAAAATTATAATAAATTAAGGAAAAATCTTAAATCAACTTTTTACAATAGTATAGCAGAAGAAATAAACTCGCTTTCACCACAAAACTCTAATAAATTTTGGAATAAGATAAAAGAAAATAAATCAAAGAAAACTAATGCAGAAGCAATTGGAATTTCAGAATTCGTTGATCATTACAAATCGCTACTGAACATACAATATGCTGATGAAGAAAGCTCAAAATACAAATTTACTGAACTAAATACTGAACCAAATCCATTAGACTTTTTGTTTACTCAAGATGAAATTAAACAAAGCATTTTAAAGCTAAAAAATGGTAAAAGTGCTGGGCCTGACTTAATCTTAAATGAATTTATTAAAACAAACAATACTTCTCTTTTACCAGTTCTTACAAAACTGTTCAATATTTTACTAAAAAATGGAAAAATGCCCAACAAATGGAACCTATCACTTATTACCTCATTATACAAAAATGGTGACCCTAATAATACAAACAATTATAGAGGTCTCAGTGTTACAAGTTGTTTAGGAAAACTTTTTACAGGCCTTCTACAGAAACGCTTAGATAATTATCTTGAGTCAAATAACCTACTAAGCCAATATCAATCTGGATTTAGAAAAGGTCATAGGACCACGGACAATATATTTGTATTAAAAACACTTGTAAACAAATATCTTTATGCAAAGAAACAGAATTTATATGTGTGTTTTGTAGATTTTTCAAAAGCATTTGATACTGTATGGAGATCCGCACTTTTATACAAATTGAATAAAAAGGGTATTGGTGGTAACTTTCTCAAACTTTTAACAGACATGTATTCGAACACATACTATTCTTGTAAAAAAGACAATCAAATGAGTGAGAAATTTAAAGCAAATAGAGGAGTCAAGCAAGGTGATAATTTAAGTCCAACACTTTTTAATATTTTTGTTGATGATTTTGTGAATTATTTCAAGAATGTAAGTACATATCCTGCTTATCTAGATACTATGCCAATTAATCATATGTTTTTTGCTGATGATCTTGTCCTTGTATCAGAATCAGAAGTTGGTCTACAAAATTGTATAGATATTTTAGGAAAATATTGTTCAGACTGGAAATTATGTGTTAATATGGAAAAAACAGATGTTATGATTTTTTCAAAAAAATCTGTTGATGAAGCATCATTTAGATTTTATTATAATCACAAAATGATTAACATAACAAATGAATATAAATATTTGGGTGTTGTGTTTAGATCTGATGGGAAAATGAAATTTGCTGCTGAACAGCTATCAGAACGTGCTAGAAAAGCATATTACGCTATTAAATCAAATTTTCCTGCAAATGTTAATTTTTCTGCTGAAATTATGTTGAAATTATATCAGTCAATGATAATACCAATTATAACATATGGATCTGAAATATGGATAACTGACTTTAAATGTGATTTAATGTCTTCAGACCAGTTTCCTTTTGAAAAAACACAGCACTTGATATTTAAAGATATACTAGGGGTACACAGAAAGGCATCAAATCTTGCTGTTTTATGTGAGTTGGGTCGTTTTCCTTTGTACTATTTATGTTATGAATATATGTTAAAATATTACATGAGACTGAAGGAAATGGAATGCAACCATGATTATAACAATTATTTAGTGATATCTGCATTTAAAGAAGACAAAAATCTTGTATCTAAAATATCTTGGCAAAAGAAACTGGTTTGAGGAAAATATATTGGTTCATGGGAATTAAAATTCGTGGTTGAAGAATTGTTCAGTAGTAAAATTTGTGAAAAAAATTCATTTCGTGGTGGACATAAGTTCGTGGGTCTCTTCATACCTTGAAAACCACGAAAATTAAACCCACATGAAAATTTGGGATTTCACAGTATAGGACTATCATTTACTGGGTTGCATCAATTATGTTTTAAAGATAAATGATTTTTTCCCTATGGCATTTTTTTCTCAAGTGAATAACAAAGGGAGTAAGTATTCTATCTGAGTTGAAAATGTGATTATATGTAGTTTCATAGAAAGAAAAATTGTATCCAAAGTTTCATGTAGGAACTTTTCCAACACAATAACCACAGCATGTAAGTTACATTTCTATCACTTCTTGTTTGTTAACTACAGTTAAGTTACATTTCTATCACTTCTTGCTTTGTTGACAAAAGAACTTATTACATACAAAAAATATCCTTGTCTAGAAATTCAAACTAATACCACATAGGGGTATGAATGAAGAAAACAACTGCTAATGGGTCCTAATTCTAAGTATTGAAT